>NC_087249.1:18081900-18091900 GCF_037042905.1 Lytechinus pictus
TCTAATTGGTCATAATCATGATAATGGCGGTGGACCGGTGGTGATGGAATGTGGTGGTGGTTGTGGTTAAAGTGGTAGTGTGGTGGTGAAGCTGGCGGTTTTGGCGATTTCTACAATGATGACGTCAGCAGTGGTGGTGGTGGTAATGATGGTGGTGGTAGTGGTAGTAGTGGTAGCGGTGGTGGTAGTGATGGTGGTTTTAGGCGGAGGCGAGGGTGATCGTTGTTATTTTATTTACTTAATCATTTCGAAATCAATCATATGACCTCGCTGTTTGATGAACACAAAAATAACATTCCGTATGAACTCATTATAAATACAGATTACACTTATGTACCAAAGTATAGCTACTTAACTTTTGACGGACCCATTTAAATATATAGAATATACATATTTCATTTATTTTCTTATAATTTCTTGACTACCTGTAAGCTTATCAGATGCTTGCAAGATTATACGCCAGACATTGTAAATTGGTTTACAAATCGAATCCAGTGCATGCACCGTAGGGGTGATGGAATACTTCGTTATTGAGACCCTGGGGAGCACACGTCCCTGGTGTGAATAACTTGGTAAACAGTTCAATTGTTACCGAATCAGAATGCCCCAAGAGAAATCTTACGGTGAACAAAATGACCGAGCGTTTATTTCCTATAAAAACACCTTGCTTGTAGTGTCTGGATTGCATTAGCAAGCTAAGTGATCTATCAGTGTCACTAATCAAGCTACTTCAATGTCTGGTCTGATCAATTTCTATCCATGCCTATGGGAATTATTAGGGCAGGGGCGGGGCCAAAGGGGGACAGGGTGCGACCCCCTCCCCTCTGGTATTTAAATTAAAGAAGGGCAAAGGAAGGAAATGGGGATGGGAAATACATGTAGAAGGAAGAAATATATGAAAATGAGTAGTCTGTGCCATTGTGGGCCGTTTAACTCAATAAAATCCCTGTAATCATGATCATTCAAATGAGAATAATATAGGCCTATGGCGTCACAGGCGTCTTGCCCCATCCCCCCCCCCCCCGCCCTTCATCAAAATACCGTGCCCTGTTCACTTTAGAACTGAATCCAGTTTGATCACATTCACATCATCAAGATTGCTTAAAAGATTAAGTGTCGCATGATAAAATATCTGAAAATAATAGCTAAAATTACATTTAGTCACGCTCCTAACCCTTCAAATATTACAATGGCATTTGTAGTTAATGGGCATTTGAGGTCAAGGCATATAGGATCAAACGATTCGACCGTCTTCAAGACATTTTGATAGCATAATTTCCTTTGTTATCTAATATCCTTCAAACTACGAGTCGTTAATGACAAAAACCATGAAGTAATAGCTGGAAAATACAAATATTATCTGACATACTCGAGTCTGCGCAATGGCCTTGTATGTGCATTATTTCTTGTGATATAACGTATTAAGTAGTTACGTATACGGAACACTCCGAGAGCGGAATAAGGAGGTCAGAAGAAGTAGAACAACGAGAAACGAGGGATAATGGATGTCATGATAGGTTTGAATGAAGTATTCTTTTTAAGGTTACGTCGATTACGAATATCCCTTTTTGTCTGAGCAATCAAGTAAAGGCCGGTGTGGGTTTTGAGGAAGCGAAAGACGAGAGAATTTTTACAGCTTTGGGATATGAAAATGGTATTTTGTGCAACTTACGTCATTGATTACGTTGACTTTACAACGACAGGAAAGAAGGGTTTGGACACTCTCTATGTGGCCCAGCGTGGAGGCAACGTGTAGAGGAGTATTCCCATGCTGCGGACGAAGATAATGAAACACAACGTAATTACATTTTTATAACTGTTTTAGTCACGGTTTACCCTGATGTCACGTTCACTGTAATATTACATATACGATCACGTGAGAAAATTATTTTTATCCTCATTATTATTCAAAATGTATTTGATTGCTGTAGTAGAAATAGTAGTAGGAGGAGTAGTAGTAATAGTATTAGTATTAGTAGTAGTAGTAGCAGTAGTAGTAGTAGTAATAGTAGTAGTTGTAGTTGTAGTAGTAGTATATTATCAATATTTTTGTAATAAACATCAAAATCATCATCCTCGTCATCATCATTATTACTATAACTAACATCATCCTCAAAAACCTAAAAATACGTTATAAGTTTTGTGTCAAATCCTCATACGTTCAGTAAAACGTCTTAATACTTACCATCCCTTTGCTATTGAGATTACACTTATTTGACGCAAGTACCTTGATGACTGAAGGGTGGTCATTCTTCGCTGCCAGATGGGCCGCCGACATGCTTTTCTATTTAAAAAACATAAATACACAGCAAAAATTGTGGTGTTAACCGGTGTACATAGAGGACCACATCAGTTATTTTACACCGGCGTTAAATTGACAGAGTTAGTTTAACACCTATAGGTGTTATTACAACACCTTTGGTGGTTACGTTTACACTCTTTGGTGTTATGTTCAATCTCTAGGGTGTAATTTTAACACCTCAGGGTGTGGTCCTTTATTAACACCAACTGGTGTCAGTTTTAACACCACAGATTTTACAGTGTTCATTACATCGTTTATAAAATAATGCTTAAACTGTTACTTCAGATTGCACTATCACATTAAAATGTAACTATACTACACAGAAGGGGCTTTAAAAGATGCCTATATAAGATTGGGAGAATGCATGATTTGTGGGTCGAGTATGACGTTAAAAAGAAACTAATTTTTCATGGACGAGTTTTTTTCACAATATTAGAGATACAAATACAGATATAGATAGAGATATAGATGTAAATAAATAAATATAACATAATATAGATGTATAAGTATAAATATGAATACATGAAAATGCAGATATAAATATGCATGGCATAGTCCCTAAATTACCATATCCACAATGAGGGCCAGTAGAGCAACGTATAAAATTTATTTTGAAATAAAATCGTCCACTTTCTACCCTAAACGACCCGTGACCACTTTCACTATCAACAACAAAGAAGAAATATCAAAATGAAGGCCCTTTCACATTCTTCCGTCTGACTATAGGCCCACGATGGAGTTTACGAAACAAGACGAGAGCGTTTAAAAAAAATCAAAATAATTTTGTTTCACCCAATAGTTGGCAGGTTAATTTTTTTTTTCTGAGATTTTTAGGATTGAAATACACATAACAAATGAAATATTATCTCTTTAATGAAATTACAGACGCATTGATAGCTCATAAAATACATAACACTAAAAGTTTTAGCCGACTGTTGGCAGGTTAGTTTTTTTCTGAAAGTGCATGAGTTTGCGGCGATCGAACACTGTCAGGTGAAAATTGTTCGACTGCAGTAGATGATATCGTTTTGCTGCAGTCAGTCACACCAACGAAACCGATTCCAAACCCACCGATAGTGTGTCGCTATGGTCGGTCCGGGTCCCGTTGCATAAAAGTTACTATCATAGTAACTGTGCCATCCAATGGGAACTTCCCCGAAATCCTTGATTCTGATTGGCTGATTAGCGTTGTATATAGCATTGGATAGCAAAGTTACTATACTAGTAACTTTTACGCAACGCGGCCCTGACGTGACTGACATTTTAGATGGCAGCGTGTAACATGGCCTGCACTTAACAAATTTGCTTTATGCTGTTATCATCATTTATTACGGGGTGAATATAGATTAATAACGCAATCACTCACGGGTGCTTCTAAATTGATGCATGCAGTTAACATGGTTAACGTCACCTTGTACAATGAAACAATCCGTGACTCGCATCAAAATTTCGAGCAATATCAAGATCAGATTGTGATAAAGTGTGAACACAAAGTTACGTTGAAAATGCTCAACTCAACAAGGTTCCTACAAGTCATCACACAGTGCTCATACAGAACGGATATTTCACGCTAAAAAAAGTGCAGGAAACATTTATTAGATATTATGTTAAAAAGAAACATGCATGTTTATTGGGTAAATAAAATATTTTTTGTGTGTTTTGTCGACGTGTCCTCATGGGAATGCCATGCACAGATCAAAACACAGCAACTACACAGAGTTTTACTCTCCTCAGCCAGCAGAACTATTTTCATGGATAAAAATTACACATTTTTGGCGATATTTTTCCCAACATTAAGCATGCATGCTTCTTCTTCGTGCAATGATTGGCGGGATTAGTTTCTAGTGTAAAATATTCCACAATAAAATTATGGTACTGGCATGTAATAACGAGGACTAACGAAAACAAAATCAACAACGGTGTAACATTTCATGTTATATTTTGTTGAGGTAATCAAAACTGAATCTGGTTTGCTTGACAAAAAAAAACACAAAAAAATATTACATTCCGTTTCGCATAAATGTGGTTTAATACTTTTTGACAAAATAAGAATTGATAGGGCTTTTAAAAGTCGGAAAACTTTAATGGTTCACAATTGCTTAGAGGAATCTCATTTGTTTATTTCAGAGTATGAATTGTATAATAATATGATGATATGCAACATTTATAATTATATAGCTTGATCTTAGCGCTGCATGCTATTACTCCGGGTAGGAACGGCTACACTGATTGGAGGCGCGAGTATTCAATGAATTCCTACCTACCGGATACCAATAACTACACCTGGGTAGAGAGTGGCGATTGTGATTCGATGTAAATTGAACCCCGAACCTTGTTCTTTAAAGTTCGGAGATTTATCCACTAGCTGAGCGACTGAACAATTGCACTGAGAGGAGATTTGTCGGACGAAAAGCGACCAACTCGCCTGTGAAACCTATACCTATTAATCATGTTAATGCATGGCATTTGCATTCTGAATAATCTGATATGACGACTTTTGCAGAGATTGTTGGTTGAAATTATCGTGTAAGATGGCTCATTTTCTTTCACCACAGTGATTCAATATATCATCTGATTTATGATGTTTTATCTAAAAAGTGACAGTTTCGTTACAAAACAATCGACAATTCAGGGTATAAGTTTGTCGGCATAAGTCAGCGTTCCATAGGTCGAACAATAGAATAATCGCAAAAGTCGAGGCCTTTTTTGTTTCAGACCAAAATTTGCAAAACATGCGTTATTTACGTCATTTCTGTTGAATTTTTCCTAAGGCGAACTGTTTTATATCGTCCATTCGATTTAGGGGATTTATTTTGAATTCTGGTAAAGAAAATTGACCAAAAACATCATAAATTTATTAAGATAAGAATGCTTAATATCATATTGGAATCATTATGTTCATTTGCATGAATTCTTTTGTTAATCAAGAATTGGTGTTAATTATTTTTAGATTCCCTTGGGTATAAAAGAGACTCAACAATAAATAAAAAATTGCATTACGAGTACGAAACCAGGGGCTCTGTATTTTAATTAACTTATAGTGACACTTTGTCCAGAAAACACAAATAATCGACAAAACCCCACAGATTGTAAAACGATCAAATCGTCACCAACGGCACAGGTACAAAGATTTTATCCGCAAAGTAATGCAAATATTTGTTATGATCCAGTGTAACAAGAGCACTTTGTGACGCTGTAAAGGCCTCGGTCTCCTTTGCCAAGAATCAGCACTCCTTTTATCATGCAAACAACGTCTCACAAACATGACAAAGAAAGTGCATCACCTTCATAAAACATCTTGGCCTTTTTAGTTAGATAAACACATCATTAATACCTCGGTCACATTTGCTCTACGACGACCGTACGGCGAGTCGAAAACAGCCGTTTTATTCCTTTTTTTTTTTCAAACAACCTATATGTAGCTGGCGCAAAAAAAAATGTTAAAACGACTGTTTTTGACTTGCCGTACGGCCGCCGTAGAGCAAATGTGACCGAGGTATAACGTAACATATTGTCAAAACGACAAGGGCAAGGTGTAAAACAAGAGAGAGACTGAACTAGATACACAAGAGCATGTCTTTATTTTCTAAATACTTTGCTGCTTTCTGCAGCCTCTGAACCGCGGCAATCAGTGTATTCAGGCTTAGTTTGTTTGTTTTGGGGGGGGGTTTAAGTAAAGGGCATTGTAGCAAGCACTTCATAGACGCTTTCTACAACAGAGAAAATCTTTTGTCAAAAACCATCGATGAAAAAACAACCTTTGTCGAAAATCGGTGAATCAAAACAGCGGTGTCGTCCTGAACTCTGAACGAACGACATAATTTGTTTGCAATTTTTCGTCCGGTCCCAATCTTCAGAAGAACTGCTTTCCCGGTCCATTAACCTTCGAAAATTACCTTTAATCTATCCATTGTGATTTGACGGGCGTTTACAAAGGAATTGGTGCGTTGTGGTAAGCGGCTGTGCAGTGATTCTAAAAACTCCCCAATGCAAATTTCAAAACACTGTAACTTTGTTATAATTTCGTCAATTTTTTACCACATTTTCGGACATCAACTCACAGTGCAGTGTGGAGTAATCTGTCAAAATGAACTTCCTGAATTGCGGATTTGGGGGCATTTAATTCTAAGGAACCCTGCATATGCTTTACTTTGTAAATACAATTTTTTTCAACCAAATGGGACCGTTATATTCTGTATTAGATCACTAGATGTTTGATTCAATTAGATAGATTTTTATGATTCACTCACCATCAAAAGCTAACTTGAAATGATTATAAACAATAATCTTTAGTTGCTCACCATAATCACGTAGCATATATTATGTTTACTCATTCTTAGCCGGAACTATACCTAATAAATCGCATATATATTACATTGAGTTCGTTCAAAACCAGTATGTCGTGAAACAAGTTGATTCCTTTTATAATTAGATTTACATAATTCAAATTGGTTCGTTTAGGAGTTGAATCATGTACTTTGTCGTTTTCTGCTATTAGGGCGGTAACATGAAATCCTTGAAATCATACGTCATGCTTTGAAATTTTAAGTTTATTTTATTAGTTTGAAAAAAAAGAAAAACCGTAGAATTAGATTCAAAGAAAAACACGCAATCCTACTGTCTTCGTAAAGATCAAATGAAATATCAAATTACATAACCGCGATAACTGAGAACACGAACGTAACATTGCAAATAGCATCAAGGGGTTACCAGCAGTTACCAGTTACTGGTTACTCCTTGATAGCATGTGACCGCAAATATTGTTTTTATATAAGAATAGAACATATCTAAATTTCACTCAAAAAATGTTTCTGTAGGTATATAGAATTGAAATATTATAAAGAAAGTTAAGGCTATAGGCTATTTCTGTCGTCCCTATTTTTTTCTGTACGTCGTGCATATTTCCTTAGTCTGTCTGTGCGTCTCTCCCTTTCTCTTTCTTTCTATATCTCTCATTTCTCCCCCCCCCCCCTCCACCCTGTGCTGCATTTTCCAGTTTGCAATAATCCCCCCCCCCCTTCCTATCTCATATCACCATCCCCACGGTTTCCAATCTTTTCAGTATGTTTCTATTTCTTCCTACCCCTCCACACCCTCCCCAATCCCCCCTCCCTCCTTCCTTCCCTCCCTCCCTCCCAAGCCTCCCTCCCTCCCCCTCTCATCCCATCCACTCCCCCCCCCCCGTCTTTTCATGTCTGTATATCACACTCCGCACCGCTATCTAACAGAAAGTTTTGAGTCACAATTCCCCGTTTCTACCCATCTCATCTCACCACCCCCATGGGAATTTAATCCTTCCAATAGGTTTTCATCCCTTCCTACTTCCTCTATCCTCCATTGATTTTCCTCCCCCACTCTTTTTTCATCATATAAAAAATAAAACCCCCCAGAGAATAATATGACCGAAGCAACTGATGAAAAAATATCATCTATATGCATCAGTTATTATTACTGTTAGCCAACACTGTAGGCATATCATATTCCCGGGTTGTTTTACTTCTGGGACACAAATATAATTCAAATATTTCAACACTTTTTTTTCTTTTCTTTTTTTGATTTTTTTTTTCAGATATTAATATATCCAGATCATGATGGTAGCTTCCTATATGAAACTGAATTGCGTATTACTACTTGGTAATAACTGCCCAAAGGGAATTGAATCATCAAATGATTTTTCCCCGTCTGCTTTAGAAGCTATCATCAAGATACACAATAGAAGTCGAGTTGAATAGTGAACCAATGATAGCAAACGTAAACAGATAAAGTAGAAAAAAACTTACACACTTAACAAATGAAATTTAAACAAAAAAATGAGGTCTGAAATACGTTTCTTTTTTTATGGCGGTAACAGCAATCGTGGCGATCTCTTTCATTCTGAAGCGGGGATAACAAAAATAGGGGGTAATCTTTCATATTCTTTGCCTAAGAAAGGAAAAAAGCCTAGTCAGTACTAAACTGAATGGAAAATGTGTTTCTTGCTACAAAATGATAGTATTAGTATAAGTAGTAGTAGTAGTATTAGTAGTAATAGTAGTAGTAGTAGTAGTAGTAGTAGTAGTAGTAGTAGTAGTAGTAGAAGTAGTAGTAGTAGAAGTAGTAGTAGTAGTAGTAGTAGTAGTAGTAGTAGTAGTAGTAGTAATAGTAGTAGTAGTAGTAGTAGTAGTAGTAGAAGTAGTAGTAGTAGTAGTAGTAGTAGTAGTAGTAATAGTAGTAGTAGTAGTAGTAGTAGTAGCGGTAGTAGTAGTAGTAGTAGTAGTAGTAGTAGTAGTAGTAGTAGAAGTAGTAGAAGTAGTAGTAGTAGTAGTAGTAGTAGTAGTAGTAGTAGTAGTAGTAGTAGTAGTAGTAGTAGTAGTAGTAATAGTAGTAGTAGTAGTAGTAGTAGTAGTAGAAGTAGTAGTAGTAGTAGTAGTAGTAGTAGTAGTAATAGTAGTAGTAGTAGTAGTAGTAGTAGCGGTAGTAGTAGTAGTAGTAGTAGTAGAAGTAGTAGTAGTAGTAGTAGTAGTAGTAGTAGTAATAGTAGTAGTAGTAGTAGTAGTAGTAGCGGTAGTAGTAGTAGTAGTAGTAGTAGTAGTAGTAGTAGTAGTAGTAGAAGTAGTAGAAGTAGTAGTAGTAGTAGTAGTAGTAGTAGTAGTAGTAGTAGTAGTGGTGGTAGTGGTGGTGGTGGTGGTAGTAGTAATAGTAGTAGTAGTAGTAGTAGTAGTAGTAATAGTAGTAGCGGTAGTAGTAGTAGTAATAGTAGTAGTAGTAGTAGTAGTAGTAGTAGTAGTATTAGTAGTAGTAGCAGTAGAAGTAGTAGTAGTAGTAGTAGTAGTAGTAGTAGTAGTAGTAGTAGTAGTAGTAGAAGTAGTAGAAGTAGTAGTAGTAGTAGTAGTAGTAGTAGTAGTAGTAGTAGTAGTAGTGGTGGTAGTGGTGGTGGTGGTGGTAGTAGTAATAGTAGTAGTAGTAGTAGTAGTAGTAGTAATAGTAGTAGCGGTAGTAGTAGTAGTAATAGTAGTAGTAGTAGTAGTAGTAGTAGTAGTAGTATTAGTAGTAGTAGCAGTAGAAGTAGTAGTAGTAGTAGTAGTAGTAGTAGTAGTAGTAGTAGTAGTAGTAGTAGTAGTAGTAGTAGAAGTATAATAAGTATAATAATGAATCATTGTGTTTCGTATAATCCTCGAAACATCAATCATAAAGCAGACGATCATCTTTCTCAGCAAAAGAAAAACTATTGTATTACTATTATTCTCGCTATATTTTTTGATGTTTTTTAAATCAAAACATTTTAGTGGGAGAAGATCCATATCAGAGAAACTTTATTTTTATATTTATCCTCGTGATGGAATTGCGGGCGATATTTTATAGACATGTGTTTTGTACACACGTGTTGCCAGTAGCTTTTATTATTCAAAGAAAGATTGTGATATTGACAAACAGTAGTAATAACTGCATTCACTGGAATAATAAATACTGAATACTATTTGATATATCTGAGAAGAACACTCAAAATTGTCTTACACAACAGTGTTAAAAAAAATCAACTACAAGGGTTATTTCCAAAACAGTGCTGTGAACAGTGTTTTGTTTTGATTTATATCAAATACTATTTTACTTATGACGAGACTAGTAATGGTTAATAAATCGCTCCCAAACGTTCCTATTGTCGCATCAAATGACTTTGAATATTTCAATGTAGAGTAGAAAAAAAACTGAGTTCGTGTT